>NW_026062451.1:0-23374 GCF_023897955.1 Schistocerca gregaria
ACACACGCGAGACAGATGGGTCATTCCACGTAAATGAGGAAGCATTATCAAAAAATTAATTTGTCTGTGGGAATACTTTGCCCCACTACATATGTAGTTTGGGCATTGAATTTTGTTGGCAAGATTGATTTTTCCCTTCAAAACCTATTGTTTACTTGCGGGAGCCATTGTTTTGAAGACTATATTGTTGAGTTTGTTCTTGAAGATTTAATCAATTTAAAGCTAAGAAAAAATCATCATGAATTTATTATAATTCTTTATGGTTTATATATCACTTTAAAGTCTTAATTTCTTTTTTAGGTATATTTTTTTAAGCAAACAGTTAAAGCAAAATATAGCCTATTTTGCAAAATTTTTAATGTGGCCCGTATTTAGGCCTACTAATTATGTTCCCAGAAATACAGTGCCTGTCCAACAGCCGCTGGGTATCTCATTTTCTTAGATGAAAACAAAAAATGTTTATGAACACTATCAGGGATGATCATCTTAAAAACATTACAAATAACTTTCGTACTTTTAATACACAGTCACTGGGAATATGAATTCAGCTGTGGTGGAACTATCCTTGGTACCCCATCTTGATGGTTGTGTCTGATCTAAAGTTCTAAGTGTAGTCGATGTAATCAAAATTTAATTCCACAGTTGAACATATGTTTTGTTGATAGTAGGTGGTTAAAACTGCTTGAAAACCTTCTGTCATTCCTACAGAATTTGCACTTTTTCATCTTAAAAAAGCTTATTGAACAGAGTATCTCAGCAGCAGTTTGGCTACTACTGCAATATTAGAACCTGTTACAAAACTAGAAGCTGTTGTCATAGAGGGATATTGGACACTAATAACAGTTCTGTAAAATATAAACACAGCTTCTGGCTGCATTTCATGATTCTACGTCAACGGAAGCACCTTATAGCTTTGATGAGTGAGTATCAACATTGTGACACAAATGACAATATCTCTTGATCACATTGACTTAGACGCTTATAATTTTTACACCCCACGGGACTCAAAGCTGAAATTTATTCCACATATTAAGGTCTATAAGTCTACTGGGTCCTGGGAAAAAATGTTCTTAACAGCTGGCCAGAACAGACAGGCGGAAAATGACGGGATCCAATAAGGATTCTGCTTTTACAGACACATGGAAGCCTGAAAACACTAAAAAAGAAACAATCTATCTCAAATTTTAGACTCCCCTCTGCTTAGATTTTAAGTACTTTCACACCTGGAGAGTTCCAGAAAGTTAAATGAATAAATACTAATACAGAAACTTGGAAATAAAAGTAGTTTTGGTCCACCACACAGTTTCAATGGGCCAGGAAGTTTCATATCTATGCACTTTCCGCTCTAGAGGGAAAAATTCATTCCGGATAATGTAAACAACTTATTTTCTTCATAGAAGAGAAAACAGGTTGAAAAAAAGAGATGAAAATTTAATAAGGTAACAAAGTGAGAAAGGGTGAGAGTGGCATGGTATTTTCCTCCGGCAGTTTTAGAAAAACTTTGGAAAATAGTGTAATAATAGTAAAAAGGGTGACCAAAGGTGACTGCCTCCTCACCCTGAATATACCCACAGAAAATTGTATAATAATAATAATAATAATAATAATAATAATAATAGCCATGTGGCAATCTCGTACCCAGTACAGAAAGAGATCCATGACACACAGGTCTGCAGGAGAGCCAACATTGATTCTGACCACTACCTAACATGTATCTTAGTCAAGTTCACCCACAAAGATAATATTCTGTAAGAAAACTCCCCTACTGAAATTTGACACGAAAAAGATCGCTGACTCTAGAGTGACAGAGGCTTGGGAAAAAACAACATACAAATGACTGGGGGGAAAAAAATAAAAAAATTATATCCACAGAAAAAGCACAAGCTCATTCCTCTGAAGAACATCAAGCAACCCTGGTGGAACACTGATTGTGAGAATGCACTCGTCACCAGGAAATTGGCATACCCGAAATACAACACTACAAGTCCCCAGTAAATTTACAGGTGTTCACCAAAACATGAAAGACAGCAGCAAAAATTATTACACAATCCAAGAGGAAATACCTGAAGGAACAGCCAGGGTACATATAAGGATACACAACACTGAACCTCTGCTTTTGAAATAGTGATGGAAAGTTGACAATGACGGATAAGGAGAACTGCAAGGTGCTGGCACAGTACTTGTCAATTGCACAGAACCCACAGAGAGATTCCCAGACGAAGAATTTCTCACTCTCTCACTCTCTCTCTCTCACACACACACACACACACACACACACACACACACACACAAACACACACACACACACACACAAACACACACACACAAACACACACACACACACAAACAAACACACACACACACAAACACACACACACACAAACACACACACACAAACACACACACACAAACACACACACACAAACACACACACACACACAAACACACACACACAAACACACACACACACACACACACACACAAACACACACACACACACACACAAACACACAAAATAAAAGAGAAAGTCCACAGGCACATCCTCAGTCTCAAACAACAGGACATCTGGTGAAGGTGGCACAGTAGCCAAGCTGCTGAAAAACCTTGGACAAACTCACTCACAGAACTCAGATCATCACAGACATATGGACATCAGAAAAGTTGCCAGACAGCTGGAAATGTGTACTGATCCACCCTCTGCACAAAAAGGGTGACCCCAGAGATGTGAACAATTGCAGGGGCATCGCACTAATACAAGTCACATACCAGGCATTCTCAGCATGCCTACTCCAAAGGAACACGGAACCAACTGGAACATAAGATCGGCAAGTACTGGGTGGGCTTCTGCCCTGGTAACTGAAAACTACTCTGAAAATCAAAGCCCTCAGGAACAGTCCAGCCATACACACCTTCATTGACTTCAAGAAGGTATATGACTATTGACAGACATTCATTGTTCAACATTCTACATGAACAAGATTTGGACGGCAGGACACTGTGACAGATCAGACAGACACGGCATCTAAGGTGAAGTTCAGGGGGAAATCTCCGAAACCTTTGAGGTCAAGACAGGCGTTTGCCAAGGTGACAGACTCTCACCACTCCTCTTCAACCTATTGCTGGATAAGGTCATCAAGGAATGGCAGAAAGAGCTGCATATACAAGGCCATTGGAAGCCAGTGCAATTTGGACGAGCCAAGGACAAGTTGGAGCTCGGCTATCTAGCCTTCACAGATGATCTGGCACTACTCACAGATAACAAATCCACAGCAATCAGACAGACAGAAGAACTCAAAGAGTGTCCATAAAAGTAGGGCTACAAACTTCCTTCCAGAAAATTGAGTTGTTCTGCACAAAATTAAACATACAAAATTTGGGGGGGGGGGGGGAGGGGGGAGGAGGAGGGGAGGGGGTGTAAGGGACCAAATTGCAAGGTCAGTTCACAGCAGAACAATTACCCAAAAGAAAATAAAGACAATGTACACACAATAAAGGACAACAAACACTACAATGGACAAAACATGGCAAGAAAACCATAGACAGACAAGAAATGGGGAGAAGAGATTATAAACAAGAAAGTAGATTACCATGGCTGCTGACCATGAAATAAGAACGGAGAAGCCAGCCACTATGCAACACATTAAAATCTCCACCCTACAAGTACAAGGGTGGAGGACACAGAGGGACAAAGGACATGCACTAAAACTCAGATCGAATGATAAAACCAATCTCACGAATAAAACATAACACTAAAGCTGCTGTTGAGACATTGTCGCCCAACACCGAAAGTACGGTGCTGGGAAGATTAAAAGTCTGCTGCAGAGCAGCTAAATGTGGACAGTCCAGCAACAAGTGGATGACTGTCATTTGGGAGCTACAGTGACACTTCACGATCGAGGAACTAACCACGAGTGAGACACATACAGCCAATGCACAATTGACAAAGGACAACCGATTCCCTACGAGAAGCCTGCAGGGAAGACTTCCACACACTGGCAATCTCCTTAATAGCATACAGTTTTTTGTGCATACTGTTATGCCACTCCGTCTCACAAAGGTGGAAAACCTTGCGGTGTAAGACAAAACACAGATCAGTTTCAGAGATGCGCATCTCCAGGAGCGGTTTCTGCATGGCCTGTTTTGCCGGCCTGTCAGCAAGTTCATTACTTGGGATTCTGACTTGTCCTGGGGTCCACATATACACCACTGAACGACTGGACCATTCCAGGGCAGAGATGGACTCCTGGATGTTCACTACCAAAGGATGGTGAGGGTAGCACTGGTCGATAGATTGTAAGCTGCTCAAGGAGTCAGAACAGAGAAGAAATGACTCACCAGAACAGGAACGGACATACTGAAGTGCACAAGATATGGCCACAAGCTCTGCAGTGAATACACTGCAGCCAGCGGGCAAGGAATGCTGTTCAATATGGCCTCAGTGTGCATAGGCGAAGCCAACATTACCATCAGCCATCAAGCCATCAGTGTAAACAACTTCAGAGTCCGGGAACACGTCGAGAATAGAGAGGAAGTGACAGCAGAGAGCGGTGGGGTTAACGGAGTCCTTAGGGCCACCCAAAAGGTCCAAACAAAGCTTCGGCTGTGGTGTACACCATGGAGGTGTAAGTGAATGGACCTCAAGTAGAAGTGGTAAAGGGAAGGACTCCAGTTCGGAGAGAAGGGATTGCACACTAACTGCAATCGTGAACCCTGACCTGTGCTGCCGATGTGGAAGATGAACTGCTGTGAGTGGGAAAAGGAGACGGTAATATGGATGCTTAGGAGAACTACAAATGTGTGCAACATAACTGGCAAGCAGCTGTGTATGTCGGATTCGCAATGGAGGGACTCCGGCCTCCACCAGGACACTGGTCACCGAACTCATTCTAAAAGCTCCCGCCGTTAGGTGAGTGCCACAGTTGTGCACTGGGTCGAGGAAACGCATGCTGAGAGTGCCGCTGAACTGTAAACCAGACTACCACAGTCAAGGCGGGATTAAACAAGGGCTCTGTAGAGCTAAAGCAGCGTAGAGCAATCAGCACCCCAGTTGGTGTCGCTCAGGCAGCAGAGAGCGGCCTAAAAATTGATATGTTCCGGATGAAAGGTACGATGCCGAAAGAAGTGCATGACAACTTTGCCGCTGAAAACTGGAAGCCCATGACTGCACCTTGTGAATGGCTCCCTGTAGGTGCCACTCAGCAACACCAGTACTGGAGGAACAATACCAAATGCAGAAGTCATCTGCATACAGAGAAGGAGAGACTGACGGCCCTACAACAGCTGCTCGGCCATTGATGGCCACTAAAAATAGAGAAACTCAATGCAGAGCCCGCCTGAATATGGGGGGAAAAGTATGGGAGGCACCAACTTGGACACAGAAAGTACGGAATGATAGGAAGTTTTGGATAAAAATTTGGAGCGGGCACCACAGACCACACTCATACAATGTTGCAAGGATATGATGTCGTCAGGTTGTGTCGTATGCTTTACACAGCTCAAAAAAACCAGATGTTGGCATCTGGAAAAGGCTGTTTGGATGGCAGCCTCGAGCGACACAAGATTTCAGTGGTAGAGTGACTAGCAGACGCTGCCCTGACATGGAGCCAATAGGCCACGTGACTCCAGGACCCGACCCAACCCAACCCAACCACCGACACACCATATGTTCCAGCAGCTTGAAGAGAAAGTTGGTGAAAGCAGAGGTGAAGACTACCCAGTCTGCCTTGTTTAAAGGCCATCTGGGTAGGTGTCCATGGGCATCATGCAGGGGGAGTAACAGGAAGATGGAGAAGTGGTCACTACCACACAGGTTGTCATGTGCTCTCCAGTGGATAGATGGGAGGAGTTCTGGGCTGCAAACTGAAAAACCAATGGCCGAGTAACTACCATGAGCCGCACTGAAATGTGTGGTGGCCCAGAGGCAGAGGTCGAGTTGGGACAATAAATTTTCAACATCTCTGCCATGACCAATAAGCATGCTGCTACCCCACAACGGGGTTATGGGCATTAAAATCTCCTGAAAGTGGGAAATGTTTAGGGAGTTGATCAGTCAGTGCAGCCAATATGTTCATGGGTACCGCACCATCTGGAGGGAGATATACATTGGAGACAGTTATTTCCTGCATTGTCCGTATCCTGACAGCCAAAGCTTCAAGAGGAATTTGAAGGGGCACAGGTTCACTACATACTGAGTTCAGGACATAAATGCAAATTCAACCTGACACACTTTATATCTGCTACGGTTATTGTAATATCCCCTGTAGCCATGAAGGGCAGGGGTCCACATTGCCAGGAACCAGGTTTCCTGGAGGGCAATGCAGAAAGCAGGTGTAATAAAGCTTGACAGTTGCCGTAGCTCGGCCAGGCGGTGGAAAAAACCGCCACAATTCCACTGGAGGATGATGTGATTGTGGGACTGGGAAGGCATGAAACACTCAAAGAAGTAGGCTACATTTCAGGGTCACCTGCTGCCACCGACTTATTTCGTGAACAGGTTATGTCCATTGTGTGTGAGGGTCTGGAGACATCTAACTCTTCAGCAGATGACAAAATCTTCACCTCATCCTCAGACGCAGAGCTTGTGGGCAGCGGTGGTGTGGGTGCCACCGCAATTCCCTTGGTCTTGGGGGAGGGGGGGGTCTTCTTCCTGGATTTCTCTGGCTTGCAGGGCTTCACTGATTCAGTAATCTGAGGATGATCATTAACTACAACCAGCTGCTTTTGGGCACTTCAGCCACTGGCAGGTGTCATCTTTCCCACTAGCAGATACCTGGGAATGGGAAGGGAGTGACCCATCGGACCCCTTCCTAGTGAGAGGAGGCGAAGAAGACTTACACTCCTCCAGCTGAGAAGCGGGGACTGGTGTCCCAAATGGTTGGGGGGACAATGTTCCCAAGGTATGTGGTGCAAGAGCGACAGGGAGGGGAATTGCCCCCCACCATCAAGTGGGCATGTGTAGTCTTCCGGCTCTGAGCTCCAAATGGAACTAGCGAAATTGATGGGTCAACAACTGTTCTCATAGTGATGGCATAAGAGGTGGTCATAGCCACAGGATGTTGGCACTCAAATTTCCTCTTACCCTCAGAGTAGGTCAGTCAGTCCAGGGTCTTATATTCCATTATTTTCCTTTCTCGCTGTAAAACCCTGTAGTCTGGTGAGCAAGGAGAATGATGCTCTCTGCAGATGGCACAGATGGGAGGCAGGGCACATGGAGTATTGGGATGGGATGGGTTGGGTTGTTTGGGGAAGGAGACCAGACGGCGAGGTCATCAGTCCCATCAGATTAGGGAAGGATGGCGAAGGAAGGCGGTTGTGCCCTTTCAGAGGAGCCATCCCGGCATTTGCCTGGAGTGATTTAGGGAAATCATGGAAAACCTAAATCAGGATGGCCGGACACAGGATTGAACAGTCGTCCTCCCCCCGAATGTGAGTCCAGTGTCTAACCACTGTGCCACCTCGCTCGGTGGGATGGGATGGACATCCACAATCTTGACATGTGATGCTGGAGATAAAGCGAGAAGACATGGCCAAACTTCCAGCACTGTGTTGGGGGAGGGATATGTGGATTGACATTACATGGGTAGACCATCACCTTGACCTTCTCAGGTGATGTGTCACCCTCGAAGGCCAAGATGAAGGCACCAGTGGCAACCTGATTCCTCAGACCCCGATAGACACGCTGGACGAAATGAACACCTCGTCGCTCTAAGTTGGCATGTAGCCTGTCGTCATACTGCAAAAGAAGGTCACTGTGGAATACTCTGGACTATATTTAAGCTTTTATGAGGCATGATGGTAACGGAAACATCCCCCAGCTTGTCACAAGCGAGTAATGACCGTGACTGGGCAGAGGATGCTGTTTTTATTAATACTGACCCTGACCGCATTTTGGACAAGCCCTCCACCTCTCCAAACTTTTCCTCTAAACGATCTACAAAAAACTGAGGCTGCATTGAGACAAACGAGTCCCCATCAGCTCTCTTACATACGAGGTACCGGGGTGAGTAAGATTCACTGTCACCCTTAGCCTGGCATCCCTCCCGTGGTGTGGCCATGGCGGGGAACGATGTAGGATTGTTGCATTGTACTCAGACTCTGAACGTTTAGAGACTGCTGGCATTTGATCACCAGCAAGTGATGACGTGGTACAATCAATCGAGTGTCATCCACCCTGATGCCACCCACTCCAACCGGGGCCCCACCAAGCTGCAGCAAAGGCCACCTGGCAGGATGACCGCTGCCAGGAGTCCCGATGCCCCAGGGTGACGGGCATCTACTCCTTGGCATATATGGGGAGCTAACGGCGCAGGCTTCAGCAGAGCGATCCCTGCTTAGGCAGGGGCCTACAGCCAACAGGATACATGGCAGCCCCGCCACAACAGACTGGTTACAGTGCTGGTTATGAGGTGCAAAGAATTCCATGGTCCTCTTCGGCACAGAAAAAGGACGCTGCATAGTGGGTGGAGGAAAACGCATCCAGGAAGGTGTCCTCACTCAAGAGATGGAGGATGAGCAGGACTGCAATGCCAGAACAAGAAAGTGGGCTAAGGATCTCAATGCACGATGGACACGATGCACCATGTAAAGCGCCCTTTCCTAGTTGGCTCGCTCTTTGGGAAAATTTTGAAAAATGGAGGTCAAACCCTACGAGGGACCATCACATAAGGACGAAAGGTGCGAGACTCATTCTAGTTGCCTCTAACGACAGGCAGAAACACCCTGGGCCCGCAGGAGGGAACAACAGGGTCACACACTAAGTACCTAGGTGAAGTGCTCGAACCGATAATAAAGGAGAAAACTGCCCAGAATACTTGCTTATTGAAAATGAAGAGAAAATTATACAAAACACGGGGTATTTGCAAGAAGAAATGTCTATCCACCTGCACCAAAATTCATCACAACAACACTGTAATCAAACCTGTGAGGTGCTATACGCCGGTGGGACACTGATGTTACATACAAAGGCCGACCTCGAGAACATTCTCACACAAGAAAGAAAAATCATTAGGAAATTGTTGGATCGAAACTCATGGACAATAGATATAGGTTTCAGTTCAGGAACATCACAGGGAAGATCTCCAACATTGCAGCGGATATTAGAGGTGACTAAAATTTTATAGACACATCAGCACACTCCCACAGACAAGACTCTACAACAGAATCCTTAGGTACATCCAGGGACTAAAGACCACTACACCCTGGATGACAAGTCAAAATTGATCTAGAAAGAGCTCAGGTAGATACAACGGATGTCATGGACACAAGGTGTACACGTGGGAAGTGATGTAAGAGAAAACAGTACCTAAAGCCCAAAAGGCAAAGTGGAATGAAGAACGCAAGAGAGCCTTTAGTGAATGAATGAGGTAGAACAACAAGAACAAGTAGTTATGAATGTTTTGCATGGAACAACAACAACAACAACAACAACAACTATTATTATTATTATTATTAAGTAATAAGTAGTATTGAGAGCTCAAGGAAAAAGGGATTAATATCTTTCACTGAGAAGATGTATCAACTTGAGTAAGTTATGTGCAATACTGACTAACTGTAAGTATCAGCTTTTCCTTGCTCAACACCAGTAAGTGCAGTTAAGACCCATACTTGGCTCTCCTGAAACAAAAGACTGTGGATCCAGAATAGTCAACCTCGATAATAAATCCTGAATCTCAGAGTGAAAGTAATGACAATTTGATCAGATGCAGGAATACGGCCATTAATATCACCACACATCCAAAAGATAGGCTCAAATGCTGAATTACAATGAACTGAGAGGTAATCCCTACTTACTTGGGATCAACACCTTTTAGCATACTGTGGCGCTATTGCAATTCGCTCCACAGGATAATATCAACAGAGTTTTGTGTACCCAGAAGTAGTGGCTCTTCCAGATGTAAGACAAGCAGAATTGAAAGAAAGCACTGGTATTATTACATGATATTTGTTATCGGCTTCACAAGAGAATGTCATTCATTTCATTCTTGAAATTATGTATAAATCCACTGTTAAACCAATTAAATTCACCAATATGGGGTATGTAATTAAATATGAGAATAGAAAACTTCATTTACATAATAAGTCACCTGTCTTAAGTGGATTATCTCAAGCTGTATGGAGCAAACAATGAAATAATTGATCATTTGTTGTAATTGTAACCAAAAGGGAGAGGAGTTTGGTATCAGATTGCCACACTGGTCAGTACCATTAAAAGAGTGGTGCAAAAGGTCTTGTACTAACTAGAAGATAGTGTTATCTGCAAATATGGTGTTGGCAGGTGAAACACACATTTATTGCAGAATTAACCAGACAGTACAAATTAATAACACTCAAATGCACAAAGAGGTTGCTGAGTAATTTACATTCAATGTTCAGAGGATCTGAGGACCATCCTAACTTAAAGAACATGGTTACAGTCATTAATATTGAGGGAACTGTGACACTATGATGATTTGTTTTCTGCTGTGGCTCCATTACTAAGTTATTCCTTTGTTGTACTCAACTACAGAAATACTGGCGCTGAAAACTACACAAATGCTGAAAGCCAATGATAAAGGCTCCAAGCATAATTTAAAATAATCATTAGTATGGACTGCTAAGTAAACAGGTTGCTAAGAAATTCCTGTTACAACATCTAGGACTTTAAGAGGGGAGTGTCTACATAATATTTTGAATAGGAACCCATGTTCAGAAACATCATCCAACAATACTATAGAGTGTTCAAGTTATAAGTGTTGTCACCTGCAAATGTATGTATATACAAGGTGATTCTGTGGTAATGTTACAAACTTTTAAGGATGGTGTAGAATGATAAATATATCACTAAGGTTGAGGACCCTGTGTAGAAACAACAGAGTCAAAAGTTATAAGCGAAAACTGTTCTCATGCCTCTGACAGTTGAATACATGTAAGGTACCGCTGTTGCTATGACTGTAGGCTACACAACTTTCAGAGGTGGTAATATGGTCCAAAAATGTTGAGTAAAAATGGGCGTTAAAGTGTGTACCTTAAGAGCTGAGAGTAATCAATATGGGAGATGTGTTTCACACTAGCGAAGGTGACTAAGTGTTCATAGCGCCTTAGACATGCATTTTAGAGCCCAAATTAACTAGACTTTTTTTTATTGTTTTAGTCTATACTACAATCTCTGAAAGTTGCATACTCTACATCCTAAGCAACAACTGTTCATAACATGTATTCCACTGTCAGAGGTATCAGAATTATTTTCACTTGTAACTTTTGAGTCTTGTTTCTGAACTAGTGACGCTTACCTCAAATCAATACATTTATCTATCTCCATCATTCTTGAAAGTTTGTAACACCATGAAGAAATCACCCTGTATACCTACAGTGCCTGTAACTCTGAAGGGTTGTCACATCATATTTCCAGAAAAGGGTTCCTATTCAAAAATTATGTAAAGGGAATTTCTGAATACCCTGTGTGTGCATTAATATCTGCTCTTGGGTAGTGCCTGCTGGAAACACTACACTGCAATACACTAGGTACTCTTTAGTAAAGAACAAAGGCCCTCTAGTCTTAACATTTTACGTTCTATCACATTACAATAATATATAAAGCATACACAAAGAAATAAATGTTGAAAATACTAACCTTTGCTTCATGAGAATATGAACTGATCTTTGAAGAAAAGTCAGCCATTTTGCTAAGATCAGCTATCATTGATTCATATGTTTTTCTTTGCTGATTGACATGTGGCATTGATGCTGGTGGTTGTGTTGGTAACTGTGATGGCTGCTGATGTTGTTGCTGATGTTGTTGTTGTTGTTGTTGTTGTTGTTGTTGTTGTTGTTGATGTTGCTGCTGCTGTTGATGTTGTTGTTGTTGTTGCTGCTGCTGCTGCTGCTGCTGTTGTTGCTGTTGTTGTTGTTGTTGCTGCTGCTGCTGCTGCTGAATCTGCTGCTGCTGGTGTTGCAGTAGAGACTGGGACTGTGATGACTGCTGTTTCTTCAGTAAGAGATTCTGCTGCTCTGCATGAGCAAGAAATGACGAAAAACTTTCCTTTGGTGTAGGCAATGGAGGGAGAGCACTTAGCGAACTGCGACAAGAACTTGACGGCGCAGGCGAAGGCACAGATGTTACAGTAATCGTGAATGGCTTTGTAGATGCTGATCCAGATGTTGCAGAAACTGATGAATTTATTGATGCTGGGGTAACTGTGACACTAGGACTAATTGATGTCATGCATTGATTTGTTTTCTTAATGTCTGAGAACAGTGACTTCTGTTCCTTTGCAGCAGATAAACCTAGTACAATTTCATCTAGCTTACGCCGTTTTTTCTCCTTTCCAACAATTGGCTCCTCAGCAGGCTGAAAAGAAGAATTCATAATATATTTGAAAATAATATGCTAGGGACACACTAAAAAAGAGCAAAATAATAATACTTTGCAAAATATGGGAAACTTAAGCATAATGAAATAATTATTTCCCAGTACGAACAGAAAGGAACAAAAATCAGAATATTTCATAGAATGAGAATACGGACAGTATAAAAAAATTTGCAAAACTAAAGAAATGAGACGTAATGTGATACTGAATTATGCTTTACTCAAAAACAAATGTACTTGTGTGTGTGTGTGTGTGTGTGTGTGTGTGTGTGTGTGTGTGTGTGTGTGTGCGCGCGTGCGCGTGTGTGTGTGTGTATGTGTGCGCGTGTGGAGGGAAAAAGGGGGGGGGGTGGACTATGTTTCCCAGTGAGTTCTTATTGAAATTCCATCTTATCCATTACAGTAAAAAAAAAAGAGAGGTACATGACTGTAACTGCAGCTATATGCTCCCTTCTTCTGGAAATATAGTGCTGTGACCAAGTACGTCTGACTACTATTGAAGAAGAAGTAACATCATGTCACAGACAGCGAGGTCAGGCATCATCTTGCGGCTGGTATTACAAAAAAATTTTATTAGTGCCTTGTAGAAATAATTATTTCATTTCTGCATTTACACATATCTATTTTTCAAAGTAATTTACTAATTTCTAAATAAAATTAGAAGTATGAAAGCATCAGGAAAATGCTCTTTGCAGAGGCAGTAGTAGGAGAACAACACGAATAGTGAGTATTATATTTCTTGCATGCATTATGGCACTGCCTATACACTTATTGCATTTAGAAAATAGTTTAAATGCACATTCAGTCATACTTGATATGCACGTAGAGAGAGTGCTGTGTGGCTGGGACTTAGAGGGAGCGTGCGCTGCGCAAGGGTAAAGAATTTAGGCAGTGCAAGTCAGCAGGCACTCGGCTTGAGGATGTGGACAAAAGATGTGGAGCCCGCAGATGGTGCTCTGTTTGGAATCACGTTCTGTGTACATGTCTGTCCAGAGCTATTTTTTCAGGTGTGTTTGTACCTAGTCCCTTTTGCACTGCACCAAGGCTAGCGACAGCATGAAGTCGGCCATTTGGGTGAAAGTGGCCACAGCCAGTTGTGGGAAATGACCATGAGGAGAGTTGTTTATTTAATATTTCATGCTTTAAGAAAAATGTGGGTCAAGGTGCTGTGTAAGATCTGTTTTTGTAAGAAAGTGTGCTGGCCCATTAGTGGCTGGCATATCATATTCTTGTTGACATGCACTCATGCCTCTCATTGCTCAGCCGATGGCACAATGTTTATCTAATAGCCATTTATTATTTCCACCACTTGGTATGGCTGCTGAGGGTGCAGTTAACTGTGAGTAGTGTGCATTTGATTAAGACGATGCATACTGTCAAAGAATTCTCGGCATGTGAAGAATATTTTTATTGCAATGTTTATTTACTAGAAACTATTGGTTCAGTACAAGAGATTTTGTCATCATTTCTGGTTGTTTGTTGCCAAGATTGTCTGACTAATTATTCAGTACTAAGTCCTTCACTAACTAATATATTACCAATGTTCTAAAAAGAAATAAATGTTATTTAAATTTGTTAATTTTGTGGGCCAAAGCCATTGTTCAAACTGTTTAAAAATTTTGCTACCACAATATTGACTACCGTTCATTGCCCAACTCTAGGTAAAGGACTACATGTACTACTATCTTGGTTAGCTGTTACTCTTTAAAAATTGCCTTTAGAATTGGTTAATTTAGGTTACTGTTTTAAGGAGTTATTTTCAATTGTTAATCTACGTCGGCTATTACCCTTAGCTTGAATAGCTGCTACATAGTTTACTACTACTAAACTGGACTAGTGTTAACTGCCAGAGGGCCTTAATTAGTTGCCAAGGACTTATCTGCTATTCTATAGATCTGACCTTACCAAGTTTAAAAATTTCAGGTTTATATTTGCCAATGTTAGGTGGTTGGGACCCTTAGTTGGAAAGCATGATGCTTTCTTTTAGTAGCACCTAATCTGGTTGCTGTTTCTTATTAAACCTCCCTATTTAATTTCAACAGACTAGGTCCATAATTTTATTGATTAAAAATTATTGCTTTAAAACTGCCTTTTAAATTTGTTAATTAATGTGAGCTTGTGCTCTTAACTGACTTTCAATTGTTAGCTTTAGTGCTCCTAGCTAGTGTACCTATTTGTATTTTCTTAGTACAACATGCCACTTGTGTTTACTAACTACTGGGTCTGAACAGATGTGGCGAACTTTGTCCACCATTTCATTGATTAATGGCTAATTTTTAAAAAATGTCTATTGTTTGCTAAATTATATGGGTTGATGCAATGTTATCTGTAAGTGCAAAATTGTGTGCTGCCAAATTTAATTCATTGAGCATAGTATACCACTGCAGTGTTAATGGTGAGCCTAAGGACTGTTTAAAGCTTGCTGATCTAAGTAGTATAGTGCCTACTTTGAGTCATTTATTTAGTTCCACCAGCCCTGTTCTGAAACGATTACAGTTACTTAAAATGATTGTTTCCTAGACAAACTGTACACATGTACTACCACTGTATGCGTTGTAAGAATTTTTAGTTATTTTGGTAACAGTAAATATCATTACGAATTGCTCAGAATGCCAATGTACACATTCGTGGGATGCCTGCTTTTGTGCTGTAATAATGAAGTTCTGGAAATTGAATAGTTCAGTGCATTTTGTTTAAGGATCCATGTATCCAAACAAAGCAGCTCAAAAGGTAAAGGTAGCCTAATCCTGTCCTACTCTCTCTCCCAATACTTTTAAGTACGAACATCACAGATTTTTAAAACTATTCATGTTTTTGCAGGATATCATTTTCAGACTTTACCTAGCACTCGATTCTCTAATATATTTTATGCTATCAACTTAAATTTATTCTTCCCATTGCTTTGGCAGTGTGCACGATTACCAATTTTAAATACTTCATATTAGTGACAGGAAAATATTGAAACTGCTAGGCATACACGTTGGTGAAACATCGACAAGAAGAAATGTTTGTGTGCAATGGTCAATACCACAAAGAACAAAGCAATGGGTGAATTTGGCCTTCATGCTGAAACATTTTGGTGTGCCTGAGAAACCTATTTCATCGATTTTATGATGTTTACATTTATTTACAAGAAGTTGATGTAGGATGTAAATAATTTGTGAGCAAAGGAAACAACTTACTGTACCGTACAGGCTTTAGTCGTCCACAGGCACACAAACAAGGCTGGAATCTCTAGCACTATGTCACTTACAAGAATAGTTCTAAATTCTGGATACATATGAGGTAAGTGAAATTTCATAATAAAAACTGTGTAGACAGCTATTGCTGGAAGTTTTACCCTATTCATGAATCATACTGAACCTCTATTGGTTTACTTAACACTTTCCCAATACCTTGAGATAGAAATGAGATCTCCTTCTGCTGTCAGTTTTAATTAAAATTGAGATATCTTATCTACATTTCACTGACCGCAATTTATGAGCTTAAAATGAACCATAATGCAAGGTTTACACTATGTGTTTTACCACTGCAAACTCTTTAAAATTTCAAGCTATATTTTACTTAATTTGATGTCGTGCAGTAAGTCTGACAGATCACGAAAATAAATTACTTTTTTATCAATCAAATATATCAGACTGTAAGATGTGCAAAAATCAAATTTTTTCACCAAATATTTTTTGATAAATCAGATGATATGTACTTCATATTGGCCAGAACACCTTCTCTCAGTGCAGGCACCAGCATTTGGTGAACAGTGTTTCAGGAGGGCTTTTCCAACTAGGGTAGAACAGAGCTCAAAAACATCCACAGTATCTTCAATGAACAAAATCATTGCACCACACCAACAGTCAATGGCTTGCCACATTGCAAAATCAGAGTTCAAGGACATATGATTCTTTGAGAAATAATGGTCTCTTTTAGGCCTAAAAGGAAACTGTATCTGTCAGGAACGAACAGCTTTAATGTTGAAACTGCAGTTCTTTACAAGGCATACTGCAGAATAGCAACTAAAGTAATCCAGACACGGATGCAAATGGATTATGAGGTTATAGCAACATCAGGCACCAAAATAAAAACAATACAAATTAGACAGAAAGAAAGGAAGGAGTCAGCTACAAAACCAGAAATCTTTAATATTAAACAGTTCACTGCTAATGGATGTATGCAAGTATGGCAAGATATTTAATGAGCAATTCGTATCTGTTACTGATATGACAGGTTTGTAACAATCAGTAAATGTTGCCCTGGAATGCACAAGGATATTCCCTCGTCGTACTTCAGTAATGCAAATATGATCCCGCGTCACTACTGAAGAACCACAAAATTTTAATATATATTTAAACAACAAACAAAAATTCTAGCAGTTATAATAAATATCAGAAAATTCCTCCAAGATTAATAACACCTTAAGTTACTTGGACATTTATCACAAAAACATTTCCTAATTGAATGAAACAACTTTAATAGTAACCACTGTAGAAGAGAGAGGATAACAATTATCAACTTCTATCCATTTTTGCTCTTGCTGTGTTTCTCAAACTTTTTTTACAAAATGTTACTTCTTAATCACCTGACAATAAATAATTAATTGTCAAATTTATAGTTTGGATTTTTAAATGCAAGTCCCTTATTAAAAAGGCTACTTATAGGTAAAGTGAATACGTACCTAAGTCATTAGGCAATAAATTACAGATTACAATTATAACAAGTATTCAGTCAAAGGCATTTAACTGTGTAAATCACATCATTTTTTGTAAATTACAGAGATACACATGAACCATTTCATAGAGTCTCATTTGATATCATAATATTCTAACAGGAAAAGTGTCAACAGGAAACAGTTGTCATTAAGGTATCAGTCCTCAGTCTGCAAACCATTATTGGCCACACTGTTCCATCTTATATCTCTGTCAAATTAACAAAGTGATGAGGGCTAGTTGTTTGACAGACAGCTAATACAGCAACAACCAATCAGAAAATGGTCTTGCTAATGCTTTCTGTTCTGTTCACAACTGTCACATTGCCTCTGCTACCTCTGGTGCCAGATGCCACAGTGAGTTGCAGATGATGTTTGCATCCACTAATGTCACATAATGTCATGAACTAGTTGTGGAAGTGTGCAGAAAATTTGTAAGACTGTTACCGACCTACGAAAGAAACCCAGTACTGCACTTCACTGCGAGTCAATAAATATATCCAGAACAGAACGAACTGCTGTTGCTGCTGCAGTCACATTGCGTGAGCAGACCAACGTGAATTACTTTGTTATTTTGATCGAGATATAGGACCATAATGTATCTTAGTAACCTTTCGTGACTAAAATTGCTAAGGGTTACGCAATGTACTTCAACACCCTACTTTCATACACAGTTCAAAACTTTTTAACTTACACAGTTATTTTTCTTCATTAATTTGCCTAACATATCATCCAACTTGCTCTTCTGTTTATTCTTTGAAGGCATCGAGAAATCCTGTACTTCATTAAGTATCTCATTATTGGATGCATTGTCAGCTGGGACCTGTTTTGTAACACCCGATGACAAATCTATTGGTGTTAGCGTACTTGAAGTGCCTGGTATCACTGTGGTTCCTGTGTTTTTGGAACTGGGATGGCACTTCAGATCAAATGGAATTGATAGAACTCTAGTAGCCTGCTGATGTGCTGGAGGAGGCTGCAATGTAACTGGTGCCACTGGTGTTGACCTCCTGGAAAAAGGAGAACTTAATAGTGAAGCCAATGAACAAAATTTTCTGTGCAGGCAGCATATGTAGAGAGAGAGAGAGAGAGAGAGAGAGAGAGAGAGAGAGAGAGAGAGAGAGAGAGATAGTAACCAAACTGTACACATGAAAAGATGGGTGAAGTATGTAGCTGAAGTGTAAAACATATAATGCTACTGTAGTCTGACGAGGTTACAACTCCACCATCTTCACATCTTGGGACCCACAAGTGCCTATTGCTAACATTAACATAGTTATTACCACAATGGTGTAATATACTACTGACAAAGCTTACATGACTGCATGCTACTTTAAACTCAGGACTTTTTCCTCTCATAGCTCAATTTTTGTGTCAATAATAAAACAACCACTTACTGTAACACCACACCTCAAGCTATCTATAGTAGAACCACCACACATGTTAAGCTTGTTTCACATTGCTACTGCTCATACATGATGTTTAATGTGAAGGGGCATTAACTATAAGTCAACTCTTCCATTTATGCACACATATTATATATATATAGAAACTTCCACATGGGAAAAATATATTAAAAACAAAGATTCCAAGACTGACCAAGCGGGAAAGTGCCGGCAGACAGGCACATGAACAAAACACACACACAAACACACACACAGAATTACTAGCTTTCGCAACTGATGGTTGCTTCTTCAGGAAGGAGAGGGGAAAGTCGAAAGGATGTGGGTTTCAAGGGAGAGGGTAAGGGGTCATTCCAATCCCGGGAGCGGAAAGACTTCCCTTAGGGGAGAAAAAGACAGGTGTACACTCGCGCGCACACACACACACACACACACACACACACACACACACACACACACACACACACACACACACATATCCATCCGCACATACACAGACACAAGCAGACATATTTAAAGGCAAAGAGTAAGGGCAGAGATGTCAGTCGAGGCGGAAGTACAGAGGCAAAGAAGTTGTTGAAAGACAGGTGAGGTATGAGTGGCGGCAACTTGAAATTAGTCTTTCAACAACTTCTTTGCCTCTGTACTTCCGCCTCGACTGACATCTCTGCCCTTACTCTTTGCCTTTAAATATGTCTGCTTGTGTCTGTGTATGTGCGCATGGATGTGTGTGTGTGTGTGTGTGTGTTTGTGTTTGTGTGTGTGTGTGTGTGTGTGTGTGTGTGTGTGTGTGTGTGTGTGTGTGTGTGTGTGCGCGCGCGCGAGAGAGTGTACACCTGTCTTTTTCTCCCCTAAGGGAAGTCTTTCCGCTCCCGGGATTGGAATGACCCCTTACCCTCTCCCTTAAAACCCACATCCTTTCGTCTTTCCCTCTCCTTCCTGAAGAAGCAACCATCGGTTGCGAAAGCTAGTAATTCTGTGTGTGTGTTTGTGTGTTTTGTTCATGTGCCTGTCTGCCGGCGCTTTCCCGCTTGGTAAGTCTTCGAATCTTTGTTTTAATATATTTTTCCCATGTGGAAGTTTCTTTATATTCCAAGACTTACCAAGCGGGAAAGCGCCGGTAGATAGGCACAATAAATGAAACGCACAAACACACGCACAGTCTGTGTGTGTGCGCGCGAGTATATACCTAGCCTTCCCCCCCCCCCCCCCCCCCCCCCCAAGGTAAGTCTTTCCGCTCCCGGGATTGGAAGACTCCTTACCGTCTCCCTTAAAACCCACATCCTTTCATCTTTCCTTTTCCTTCCCTCTTTCCTGACGAAGCAGCCGCTGGTTGCGAAAGCTCGAAATTCTGTTTGTGTGTTTGTGCGTTTCATTTATTGTGCCTATCTACTGGCGCTTTCCCGCTTGGTATGTTTTGGAATCTTTGTTTTCAATATATTTTTCTCATGTGGAAGTTTCTTTCTATTTTAAAGTAAAGCACTAGTTGAGAAAAAACAACAGATTCACCTGGACTCTTCAGACAGGGATTCATCATTGACCTCCCAAGGCAAGGACGGTTTTGACAGAGGAGGCTGCTGAGGTGGCCCACTATTATTCAATAATGCATGTAGTTTGGCTGCAACAAGAAACTGTAATTAGGAACTTGAAATCAGACATAAGATTAAGTGCAGATTACTGTGTCAGTCCAAATAGTTTTGAGGCTGGACTAATAAAAAATAAAGGAAAGTTAAAATGGTGGTTTTAATAATACAGGTGGTTACCAACATGTGTACAGCAAATGTGGAAACATGAATTATAGAGACATTATTACCATATGCACCAAACAAGGCCAACGCGCTGTTATTCTTTTCTTGGCTGCCAAAGGACAAACACTGGTAGACATACACTGGAGAAGGAAGACACTGTAAGGGAGAGTCTGTCTGCCTAAAACTAACGATGTGGAATGGTGTGTGACAAGGGGTGCTGCTGCTTCAATGTTTTGTAATGCAAAAGTTACACCAGCTCAAGTGGGAGACGCTCTAGCACCCGCTCTACAGTCTTGATCTCTCACCACGTGATTCTCTTGCATTTAATCCCTTAAAAAAGGCTTTGAAGGGTCGATGATGCCTGATGGACAAGGATGTGCAGCAAGCAGTTGCAAACGTCTGTACACAGCAGGACGTGGTGTTTTACCAAATCAGTACCTTCAACCAAGTGCATTTGTGGGGTGATAGTCTCAATACTCATAGTGATTTTGCCTGATTCACATACTGATTTTGGACTGTACAGCCTTCGCACTAAAACTTTTGGAACACCCCTTATAGCACTGCAATTCATATATAGTGTACAACGTAAAATAATTACCCATAATTAGAAACTGCATGGTTAGGGCCTATGCTAATTGCTTTTCATCATGAAGTGCTGGGACGCAGAGCAACAAATTCCTGCAGTGCAGTGTTCACTTTTCACTGTTAATACATATGGCTAATACTATTCTGGGATACATAGTTCTACAAGAGTTATTGTTTGACGAGTCACACAGATGGCTTCTCATCCTAACATATCCCACGCATGCTAGTCTGGAAATAATGTTGACCAAGGTAGTTGCTGTACATCTTGCAGAGTACACTGGAGTCTGACAATCATTGTGTGGATGTGCATTACCCTGTTGGAACAACACATCACCTTCCTGTTGCAAGAACGGCAACAGAAATGGTCTCTCAATGTTCTGCACATACAAGCACTGGTTAACATCCCCTTCACAGATATCAAAGGCGAGTAAGAGTTCTAGACGTAATGTCTAGGGTGGCCAGTGTGTCTTGGACAAATGCACTCTAAGAAACAGTGCTCACCAGGTCTACGTCGTACATGCACATGACCATTACTTGCATGCAGGCAGAATCGGTTTTCATCGCTGAAGACTGCGGCGCACCATACTGTCTTCCAGCGATCCTCTGACAGCACCAGTCGAGTCGTGTAGTCTACGCTGTGATGTTAGTGGAAGATGGGCTAGATGTGTCCACGCCCATAGTCCCACCACTAATCACTATTTCTCAACAATTGGCTCACAAGCCCCTTATCTACGCTATGGTAGTTGTACGATCTGCCACCAGTGCACTTAGAATACGATGATCCTGGAGTGTGTGTGTGCTGCGTGTATGTCCAGAACCTCATGTAAAGGTTTGAGAACGTTCGTGCGACCAATGATACCAACGTCAATGTACAACTGATACAGCATGTCCAACTTGTGTGGCAATTCTCTGAAAGGACCATCTCTCCACACAGGAGGTCATAATTTGATCCTTTTTGAAGTTTTGATCCTTTTTGAAGTAACTCAGTTGGCTCTAGGAAGCACGAGTGCGTCTCCGTGGCATGGTTGCCTGCTTGCTTCACATGTTTCCATCATAATGAGTCTTCTGACTGTGGGCATTCCCTATTAAACGGTAGACACAGATGGCACTCAGGCAGCTAAGCGCCACTATTCTACCTGTTGGCAGACAATATTTAAACCATAACAGTGCATCTACAATCCCCCCAGGTGGCACATGCTGTTACCAAATCAAAAAGTAAGTTACAAATTTTATTGTATGCTGCAAAGTGGCACAGGTACATTACAATTTTTTTGTAACCAGCCACACAGTTTCCATAAACAACAGTCGGAAAGTTCAACCACTCTTTCAACTCCTCAATGAGAGAAATTTGCTCCTTGATCATGGAGCAATTTGAGAATTATTGTGTGAATGTTCTCATCTTCAGAAAATCTGTGATTGCCACAAATCAGTTTGTTGATTGCCTAGACATAGCCGTTTGTGGTTATGTCTATGGCCTTCCATCCTGATCAAAATCACCCACATTTGTACGGCCTCAGTCAAACTGTTGGCAGAATTTCATTACAGCGGGACATGACACTGCTTTTTTGACAATACACTGCCAGAATTGAATGATGAATTTGAGTGCAATTTAAACATTTTGCAAACAAGAATCTTACTTTCTCGAGTACTTCAACTTTGGAATATGTTCTCCCAGTTGCTGCAATACTTCACTTGCACACTGTGATGCACCTGTTAGCGGCACCATGGCGTTACTGTTTCTGCAGGAAAACCAGGACATTTATTCAATATGACAATTGACCCGTAATATTCAGCAGAATATGGACGGGACATTATGGTCTCCAGTTATATTATTTAGCAAATGTTATCTCAACTGACTATGTGCCTTGTAGGCTAACATACAAGTGCAATTAATTTTACACTTTTTTCCAGGATTTTGAATGGCAAACAAACAATTGAAAATGCTTTACGATTTCCAACAGTGTACCCACTTCAATTTTTGTGTCTTCATTTCTGACAAGTGCATAAAACTGTTGAACTTATAGAGATTATATTCATTGGCCAAATATCAGTAGTCTTTGTACCTCTAAAGATGTGCAACAACAATTACTGAATTTCCAATGTCTCCACAAGCTATAAAAATCTAATCTCTAGCTATGTTCTGTAATGATATCATGGCAGTGTGCCCACAGAACCTGAAAGAGACAAGTGGGTCCTGCAAAAGGAGGAGGGAATGATGCATGGCTAATTATGAGATTAAAACTCTAAGAAAAAATATAAAATCTTACCACGTCTGCCTTAAATATCAAATGCACCACCATGTGCCTGTCTGCATCAGTTACAGCGATCATCAAAGTTTACATGCTGTGCCACATAATGAAATAGTGGTTTGGTAAAAGTAATTTTATTGATATGCCAGCACGAAGCATCTGGCACATTTATTACATTTGAATAAAATTTGTACACTCACACTGAATTAATACAAGTATTGTGTGTATGGTCACAGATACTTAAACTAAAATCAGTGGTTCAGCAAGGTTAAAATACATTATGAATACATCACAAAATTTTAGCAGTTTAAATGATGGCAGTGTCCATATGATCTGTCTCGCGTGTG